>NW_027512204.1:0-15817 GCF_048772815.1 Callospermophilus lateralis
AGAAGTTTTTTGGAAGCTTGGAACCCCTTTCAAACGAAAGTGTTCTTCGCCAGTCTCTGCATGGGGTACTTCAAGAGGAAACAAACCATAGAGATAGAACTTAGAACTACTTCATTTTGTCAAGTTTCACGGATCTAGCACAAACCGTGTTTGATTTAGAGTTTCAAACACATCTATCTATATAACAGAAAACAGAGTGAAACCTAAAAATTCAAAGTGTTACTGGAAACGAACGCTTGAACCTAGAAGAGTGAAAGTTGGGCAGCCAAGTGGGATTAGTGAACTGATCATTACCACCAAGTATCATCAAGATTTGGTGAAAAAATGTTTGCTGAGATTTCAGCAAACGAGAAGTTTTTTGGAAGCTTGGCAACCCTTTCAAACGAAAGTGTTCTTCGCCAGTCTCTGCATGGGGTACTTCAAGAGGAAACAAACCATAGAGATAGAACTTAGAACTACTTCATTTTGTCAAGTTTCACGGAGCTAGCACAAACCGTGTTTGATTTAGAGTTTCAAACACATCTATCTATATAACAGAAAACAGAGTGAAACCTAAAAATTCAAACTGTTACTGGAAACGAACGCTTGAACCTAGAAGAGTGAAAGTGGGCAGCCAAGTGGATTAGTGAACTGATCATTACCACCAAGTATCATCAAGATTTGGTGAAAAAATGTTTGCTGAGATTTCAGCAAACTAGTAGTTTTTTGGAAGCTTGGCAACCCCTTTCAAATGAAAGTGTTTTTCCGCCAGTCTCTGCATGGGGTACTTCAAGAGGAAACAAACCCATAGAGATAGAACTTAGAACTACTTCATTTGGTCAAGTTTCAAGGAGCTAGCACAAACCGTGTTTGATTTAGAATTCCAAACACAGCTATCTATGTAGGAGAAAACAGAGTGAAACCTAAAATTCAAACTGTTACTGGAAAGGAACGCTTCATCCTAGAAGAATAAAAATTGGGCAGCCAAGTGGGATTAGTGAACTGATCATTACCACCAAGTATCATCAAGATTTGGTGAAAAAATGTTTGCTGAGATTTCAGCAAACTAGTAGTATTTTGGAAGCTTGGCAACCCCTTTCAAACGAAAGTGTTTTTCGCCAGTCTCTGCATGGGGTACTTCAAGAGGAAACAAACCATAGAGATAGAACTTAGAACTACTTCATTTGCTCAAGTTTCAAGGAGCTAGCACAAACCGTGTTTGATTTAGAGTTTCAAACACATCTATCTATATAGCAGAAAACAGAGTGAAACCTAAAATTTCAAAGTGTTACTGTAAATGAACGCTTGAACCTAGAAGAGTGAAAATGGGCAGCCAAGTGGGCTTAGTGAACTGATCATTACCACCAAGTATCATCAAGATTTGGTGAAAAAATGTTTGCTGAGATTTCAGCAAACGAGTAGTTTTTTGGAAGCTTGGCAACCCCTTTCAAACGAAAGTGTTTTTCGCCAGTCTCTGCATGGGGTACTTCAAGAGGAAACAAACCATAGAGATAGAACTTAGAACTACTTCATTTTGTCAAGTTTCACGGAGCTAGCACAAACCGTGTTTGATTTAGAGTTTCGAGACATCTATCTATATAGCAGAAAACAGTGTGAAACCTAAAAATTCAAACTGTTACTGGAAACGAACGCTTGAACCTAGAAGAGTGGGCAGCCAAGTGGGCTTAGTGAACTGATCATTACCACCAAGTATCATCAAGATTTGGTGAAAAAATGTTTGCTGAGATTTCAGCAAACTAGTAGTTTTTTGGAAGCTTGGCAACCCCTTTCAAATGAAAGTGTTTTTCGCCAGTCTCTGCATGGGGTACTTCAAGAGGAAACAAACCATAGAGATAGAACTTAGAACTACTTCATTTGGTCAAGTTTCAAGGAGCTAGCACAAACCGTGTTTGATTTAGAATTCCAAACACAGCTATCTATGTAGGAGAAAACAGAGTGAAACCTAAAAATTCAAACTGTTACTGGAAACGAATGCTTCAACCTAGAAGAATAAAAATTGGGCAGCCAAATGGGCTTAGTGAACTGATCATTACCACCAAGTATCATCAAGATTTGGTGAAAAAATGTTTGCTGAGATTTCAGCAAACTAGTAGTTTTTTGGAAGATTGGCAACCCCTTTCAAACGAAAGTGTTCTTCGCCAGTCTCTGCATGGGGTACTTCAAGAGGAAACAAACCATAGAGATAGAACTTAGAACTACTTCATTTTGTCAAGTTTCACGGAGCTAGCAAAAACCGTGTTTGATTTAGAGTTTCAAACACATCTATCTATATAACAGAAAACAGAGTGAAACCTAAAAATTCAAACTGTTACTGGAAACGAACGCTTGAACCTAGAAGAGTGAAAGTTGGGCAGCCAAGTGGGATTAGTGAACTGATCATTACCACCAAGTATCATCAAGATTTGGTGAAAAAATGTTTGCTGAGATTTCAGCAAACGAGTAGTTTTTTGGAAGCTTGGCAACCCCTTTCAAACGAAAGTGTTTTTCGCCAGTCTCTGCATGGGGTACTTCAAGAGGAAACAAACCATAGAGATAGAACTTAGAACTACTTCATTTTGTCAAGTTTCACGGAGCTAGCACAAACCGTGTTTGATTTAGAGTTTCGAGACATCTATCTATATAGCAGAAAACAGAGTGAAACCTAAAAATTCAAACTGTTACTGGAAACGAACGCTTGAACCTAGAAGAGTGGGCAGCCAAGTGGGCTTAGTGAACTGATCATTCCCACCAAGTATCATCAAGATTTGGTGAAAAAATGTTTGCTGAGATTTCAGCAATCGAGTAGTTTTTTGGAAGCTTGGCAACCCCTTTCAAACGAAAGTGTTCTTCGCCAGTCTCTGCATGGGGTACTTCAAGAGGAAACAAACCATAGAGATAGAACTTAGAACTACTTCATTTTGTCAAGTTCCACGGAGCTAGCACAAACCGTGTTTGATTTAGTGTTTCAAACACATCTATCTATATAGCAGAAAACAGAGTGAAACCTAAAAATTCAAACTGTTACTGGAAACGAACGCTTGAACCTAGAAGAGTGAAAGTTGGGCAGCCAAGTGGGCTTAGTGAACTGATCATTACCACCAAGTATCATCAAGATTTGGTGAAAAAATGTTTGCTGAGATTTCAGCAAACTAGTAGTTTTTTGGAAGCTTGGCAACCCCTTTCAAATGAAAGTGTTTTTCGCCAGTCTCTGCATGGGGTACTTCAAGAGGAAACAAACCATAGAGATAGAACTTAGAACTACTTCATTTTGTCAAGTTTCACGGAGCTAGCACAAACCGTGTTTGATTTAGAGTTTCGAGACATCTATCTATATAGCAGAAAACAGAGTGAAACCTAAAAATTCAAACTGTTACTGGAAACGAACGCTTGAACCTAGAAGAGTGAAAATTGGGCAGCCAAGTGGGCTTAGTGAACTGATCATTACCACCAAGTATCATCAAGATTTGGTGAAAAAATGTTTGCTGAGATTTCAGCAAACTAGTAGTTTTTTGGAAGCTTGGCAACCCCTTTCAAATGAAAGTGTTTTTCGCCAGTCTCTGCATGGGGTACTTCAAGAGGAAACAAACCATAGAGATAGAACTTAGAACTTCTTCATTTGGTCAAGTTTCAAGGAGCTAGCACAAACCGTGTTTGATTTAGAATTCCAAACACAGCTAACTATGTAGGAGAAAACAGAGTGAAACCTAAAAATTCAAACTATTACTGGAAACGAATGCTTCAACCTAGAAGAATAAAAATTGGGCAGCCAAATGGGCTTAGTGAACTGATCATTACCACCAAGTATCATCAAGATTTGGTGAAAAAATGTTTGCTGAGATTTCAGCAAACTAGTAGTTTTTTGGAAGCTTGGCAACCCCTTTCAAACGAAAGTGTTTTTCGCCAGTCTCTGCATGGGGTACTTCAAGAGGAAACAAACCATAGAGATAGAACTTAGAACTACTTCATTTTGTCAAGTTTCACGGAGCTAGCACAAACCGTGTTTGATTTAGAGTTTCGAGATATCTATCTATATAGCAGAAAACAGAGTGAAACCTAAAAATTCAAACTGTTACTGGAAACGATCTCTTGAACCTAGAAGAGTGAAAGTTGGGCAGCCAAGTGGGCTTAGTGAACTGATCATTACCACCAAGTATCATCAAGATTTGGTGAAAAAATGTTTGCTGAGATTTCAGCAAACGTGTAGTTTTTTAGAAGCTTGGCAACCCCTTTCAAACGAAAGTGTTTTTCGCCAGTCTCTGCATGGGGTACTTCAAGAGGAAACAAACCATAGAGATAGAACTTAGAACTACTTCATTTTGTCAAGTTTCACGGAGCTAGCACAAACCGTGTTTGATTTAGAGTTTCAAAGACATCTATCTATATAGCAGAAAACAGAGTGAAACCTAAAAATTCAAACTGTTACTGGAAACGAACGCTTGAACCTAGAAGAGTGAAAGTTGGGCAGCCAAGTGGGATTAGTGAACTGATCATTACCACCAAGTATCATCAAGATTTGGTGAAAAAATGTTTGCTGAGATTTCAGCAAACTAGTAGTTTTTTGGAAGCTTGGCAACCCCTTTCAAACGAAAGTGTTTTTCGCCAGTCTCTGCATGGGGTACTTCAAGAGGAAACAAACCATAGAGATAGAACTTAGAACTACTTCATTTTGTCAAGTTTCACGGAGCTAGCACAAACCGTGTTTGATTTAGAGTTTCAAACACATCTATCTATATAGCAGAAAACAGAGTGAAACCTAAAATTTCAAAGTGTTACTGGAAACGAACGCTTGAACCTAGAAGAGTGAAAATTGGGCAGCCAAGTGGGCTTAGTGAACTGATCATTACCACCAAGTATCATCAAGATTTGGTGAAAAAATGTTTGCTGAGATTTCAGCAATCGAGTAGTTTTTTGGAAGCTTGGCAACCCCTTTCAAACGAAAGTGTTCTTCGCCAGTCTCTGCATGGGGTACTTCAAGAGGAAACAAACCATAGAGATAGAACTTAGAACTACTTCATTTTGTCAAGTTC
The DNA here is from genome assembly GCF_048772815.1 of Callospermophilus lateralis. Classification (NCBI taxonomy): domain Eukaryota; kingdom Metazoa; phylum Chordata; class Mammalia; order Rodentia; family Sciuridae; genus Callospermophilus; species Callospermophilus lateralis. The sequence goes on from NW_027512204.1 coordinate 5,007, forward strand.
CACGGAGCTAGCACAAACCGTGTTTGATTTAGAGTTTCAAACACATCTATCTATATAGCAGAAAACAGAGTGAAACCTAAAAATTCAAACTGTTACTGGAAACGAACGCTTGAACCTAGAAGAGTGAAAGTTGGGCAGCCAAGTGGGCTTAGTGAACTGATCATTACCACCAAGTATCATCAAGATTTGGTGAAAAAATGTTTGCTGAGATTTCAGCAAACTAGTAGTTTTTTGGAAGCTTGGCAACCCCTTTCAAATGAAAGTGTTTTTCGCCAGTCTCTGCATGGGGTACTTCAAGAGGAAACAAACCATAGAGATAGAACTTAGAACTACTTCATTTGCTCAAGTTTCAAGGAGCTAGCACAAACCGTGTTTGATTTAGAGTTTCAAACACATCTATCTATATAGCAGAAAACAGAGTGAAACCTAAAAATTCAAAGTGTTCCTGGAAACGAACGCTTGAACTTAGAAGAGTGAAAATTGGGCAGCCAAGTGGGCTTAGTGAACTGATCATTACCACCAAGTATCATCAAGATTTGGTGAAAAAATGTTTGCTGAGATTTCAGCAAACTAGTAGTTTTTTGGAAGCTTGGCAACCCCTTTCAAACGAAAGTGTTCTTCGCCAGTCTCTGCATGGGGTACTTCAAGAGGAAACAAACCATAGAGATAGAACTTAGAACTACTTCATTTTGTCAAGTTTCACGGAGCTAGCACAAACCGTGTTTGATTTAGAGTTTCAAACACATCTATCTATATTACAGAAAACAGAGTGAAACCTAAAAATTCAAACTGTTACTGGAAACGAACGCTTGAACCTAGAAGAGTGAAAGTTGGGCAGCCAAGTGGGCTTAGTGAACTGATCATTACCACCAAGTATCATCAAGATTTGGTGAAAAAATGTTTGCTGAGATTTCAGCAAACGAGAATTTTTTGGAAGCTTGGCAACCCCTTTCAAACGAAAGTGTTCTTCGCCAGTCTCTGCATGGGGTACTTCAAGAGGAAACAAACCATGGAGATAGAACTTAGAACTACTTCATTTTGTCAAGTTTCACGAAGCTAGCACAAACCGTGTTTGATTTAGAGTTTCAAACACATCTATCTATATAGCAGAAAACAGAGTGAAACCTAAAAATTCAAACTGTTACTGGAAACGAATGCTTCAACCCAGAAGAATAAAAATTGGGCAGCCAAGTGGGATTAGTGAACTGATCATTACCACCAAGTATCATCAAGATTTGGTGAAAAAATGTTTGCTGAGATTTCAGCAAACGAGTAGTTTTTTGGAAGCTTGGCAACCCCTTTCAAACGAAAGTGTTCTTCGCCAGTCTCTGCATGGGGTACTTCAAGAGGAAACAAACCATAGAGATAGAACTTAGAACTACTTCATTTTGTCAAGTTTCACGGAGCTAGCACAAACCGTGTTTGATTTAGAGTTTCAAACACATCTATCTATATAGCAGAAAACAGAGTGAAACCTAAAAATTTTAAGTGTTACTGTAAACGAACGCTTGAACCTAGAAGAGTGAAAATTGGGCAGCCAAGTGGGCTTAGTGAACTGATTATTACAACCAAGTATCATCAAGATTTGGTGAAAAAATGTTTGCTGAGATTTCAGCAAACGAGTAGTTTTTTGGAAGCTTGGCAACCCCTTTCAAACGAAAGTGTTCTTGGCCAGTCTCTGCATGGGGTACTTCAAGAGGAAACAAACCATAGAGATAGAACTTAGAACTACTTCATTTTGTCAAGTTTCACGGAGCTAGCACAAACCGTGTTTGATTTAGAGTTTCAAACACATCTATCTATATATCAGAAAACAGAGTGAAACCTAAAAATTCAAACTGTTACTGGAAACGAGCGCTTGAACCTAGAAGAGTGAAAGTTGGGCAGCCAAGTGGACTTAGTGAACTGATCATTACCACCAAGTATCATCAAGATTTGGTGAAAAAATGTTTGCTGAGATTTCAGCAAACTAGTAGTTTTTTGGAAGCTTGGCAACCCCTTTCAAACGAAAGTGTTTTTCGCCCGTCTCTGCATGGGGTACTTCAAGAGGAAACAAACCATAGAGATAGAACTTAGAACTACTTCATTTGCTCAAGTTTCAAGGACCTAGCACAAACCGTGTTTGATTTAGAGTTTCAAACACATCTATCTATATAGCAGAAAACAGAGTGAAACCTAAAATTTCAAAGTGTTACTGGAAACGAACGCTTGAACCTAGAAGAGTGAAAATTGGGCAGCCAAGTGGGCTTAGTGAATTGATCATTACCACCAAGTATCATCAAGATTTGGTGAAAAAATATTTGCTGAGATTTCAGCAAACAAGTAGTTTTTTGGAAGCTTGGCAAACCCTTTCAAACGAAAGTGTTCTTCGCCAGTCTCTGCATGGGGTACTTCAAGAGGAAACAAACCATAGAGATAGAACTTAGAACTACTTCATTTGTCAAGTTTCACGGAGCTAGCACAAACCGTGTTTGATTTAGAGTTTCAAACACATCTATCTATATAGCAGAAAACAGAGTGAAACCTAAAAATTCAAACAGTTACTGGAAACGAACGCTTGAACCTAGAAGAGTGAAAGTTGGGCAGCCAAGTGGGCTTAGTGAACTGATCATTACCACCAAGTATCATCAAGATTTGGTGAAAAAATATTTGCTGAGATTTCAGCAAACGAGTAGTTTTTTGGAAGCTTGGCAACCCCTTTCAAACGAAAGTGTTTTTCGCCAGTCTCTGCATGGGGTACTTCAAGAGGAAACAAACCATAGAGATAGAACTTAGAACTACTTCATTTTGTCAAGTTTCACGGAGCTAGCACAAACCGTGTTTGATTTAGAGTTTCAAACACATCTATCTATATAGCAGAAAACAGAGTGAAACCTAAAAATTCAAACTGTTACTGGAAACGAATGCTTCAACCCAGAAGAATAAAAATTGGGCAGCCAAGTGGGATTAGTGAACTGATCATTACCACCAAGTATCATCAAGATTTGGTGAAAAAATGTTTGCTGAGATTTCAGCAAACGAGTAGTTTTTTGGAAGCTTGGCAACCCCTTTCAAACGAAAGTGTTCTTCGCCAGTCTCTGCATGGGGTACTTCAAGAGGAAACAAACCATAGAGATAGAACTTAGAACTACTTCATTTTGTCAAGTTTCACGGAGCTAGCACAAACCGTGTTTGATTTAGAGTTTCAAACACATCTATCTATATAGCAGAAAACAGAGTGAAACCTAAAATTTTTAAGTGTTACTGTAAACGAACGCTTGAACCTAGAAGAGTGAAAATTGGGCAGCCAAGTGGGCTTAGTGAACTGATTATTACAACCAAGTATCATCAAGATTTGGTGAAAAAATGTTTGCTGAGATTTCAGCAAACGAGTAGTTTTTTGGAAGCTTGGCAACCCCTTTCAAACGAAAGTGTTCTTGGCCAGTCTCTGCATGGGGTACTTCAAGAGGAAACAAACCATAGAGATAGAACTTAGAACTACTTCATTTTGTCAAGTTTCACGGAGCTAGCACAAACCGTGTTTGATTTAGAGTTTCAAACACATCTATCTATATATCAGAAAACAGAGTGAAACCTAAAAATTCAAACTGTTACTGGAAACGAGCGCTTGAACCTAGAAGAGTGAAAGTTGGGCAGCCAAGTGGACTTAGTGAACTGATCATTACCACCAAGTATCATCAAGATTTGGTGAAAAAATGTTTGCTGAGATTTCAGCAAACTAGTAGTTTTTTGGAAGCTTGGCAACCCCTTTCAAACGAAAGTGTTTTTCGCCCGTCTCTGCATGGGGTACTTCAAGAGGAAACAAACCATAGAGATAGAACTTAGAACTACTTCATTTGCTCAAGTTTCAAGGACCTAGCACAAACCGTGTTTGATTTAGAGTTTCAAACACATCTATCTATATAGCAGAAAACAGAGTGAAACCTAAAATTTCAAAGTGTTACTGGAAACGAACGCTTGAACCTAGAAGAGTGAAAATTGGGCAGCCAAGTGGGCTTAGTGAATTGATCATTACCACCAAGTATCATCAAGATTTGGTGAAAAAATATTTGCTGAGATTTCAGCAAACAAGTAGTTTTTTGGAAGCTTGGCAAACCCTTTCAAACGAAAGTGTTCTTCGCCAGTCTCTGCATGGGGTACTTCAAGAGGAAACAAACCATAGAGATAGAACTTAGAACTACTTCATTTGTCAAGTTTCACGGAGCTAGCACAAACCGTGTTTGATTTAGAGTTTCAAACACATCTATCTATATAGCAGAAAACAGAGTGAAACCTAAAAATTCAAACAGTTACTGGAAACGAACGCTTGAACCTAGAAGAGTGAAAGTTGGGCAGCCAAGTGGGCTTAGTGAACTGATCATTACCACCAAGTATCATCAAGATTTGGTGAAAAAATATTTGCTGAGATTTCAGCAAACGAGTAGTTTTTTGGAAGCTTGGCAACCCCTTTCAAACGAAAGTGTTTTTCGCCAGTCTCTGCATGGGGTACTTCAAGAGGAAACAAACCATAGAGATAGAACTTAGAACTACTTCATTTTGTCAAGTTTCACGGAGCTAGCACAAACCGTGTTTGATTTAGAGTTTCAAACACATCTATCTATATAACAGAAAACAGAGTGAAACCTAAAAATTCAAACTATTACTGGAAACGAACTCTTGAACCTAGAAGAGTGAAAGTTGGGCAGTCAAGTGGGATTAATGAACTGATCATTACCACCAAGTATCATCAAGATTTGGTGAAAAAATGTTTGCTGAGATTTCAGCAATCGAGTAGTTTTTTGGAAGCTTGGCAACCCCTGTCAAATGAAAGTGTTTTTCGCCAGTCTCTGCATGGGGTACTTCAAGAGGAAACAAACCATAGAGATAGAACTTAGAACTACTTCATTTGCTCAAGTTTCAAGGAGCTAGCACAAACCGTGTTTGATTTAGAGTTTCAAACACATCTATTTATATAGCAGAAAACAGAGTGAAACCTAAAAATTTAAAGTGTTACTGGAAACGAACGCTTGAACCTAGAGGAGTGAAAATTGGGCAGCCAAGTGGGCTTAGTGAACTGATCATTACCACCAAGTATCATCAAGATTTGGTGAAAAAATGTTTGCTGAGATTTCAGCAAACTAGTAGTTTTTTGAAAGCTTGGCAACCCCTTTCAAACGAAAGTGTTCTTCGCCAGTCTCTCCATGGGGTACTTCAAGAGGACACAAACCATAGAGATAGAACTTAGAACTACTTCATTTTGTCAAGTTTCACGGAGCTAGCACAAACCGTGTTTGATTTAGAGTTTCAAACACATCTATCTATATAACAGAAAACAGAGTGAAACCTAAAAATTCAAACTGTTACTGGAAACGAACGCTTGAAGCTAGAAGAGTGAAAGTTGGGCAGCCAAGTGGGATTAGTGAACTGATCATTACCACCAAGTATCATCAAGATTTGGTGAAAAAATGTTTGCTGAGATTTCAGCAAACTAGTAGTTTTTTGGAAGCTTGGCAACCCCTTTCAAACGAAAGTGTTTTTCGCCCGTCTCTGCATGGGGTACTTCAAGAGGAAACAAACCATAGAGATAGAACTTAGAACTACTTCATTTTGTCAAGTTTCACGGAGCTAGCACAAACCGTGTTTGATTTAGAGTTTCAAACACATCTATCTATATAACAGAAAACAGAGTGAAACCTAAAAATTCAAAGTGTTACTGGAAACGAACTTGAACCTAGAAGAGTGAAAGTTGGGCAGCCAAGTGGGATTAGTGAACTGATCATTACCACCAAGTATCATCAAGATTTGGTGAAAAAATGTTTGCTGAGATTTCAGCAAACTAGTAGTTTTTTGGAAGCTTGGCAACCCCTTTCAAACGAAAGTGTTTTTCGCCAGTCTCTGCATGGGGTACTTCAAGAGGAAACAAACCATAGAGATAGAACTTAGAACTACTTCATTTTGTCAAGTTTCAAGGAGCTAGCACAAACCGTGTTTGATTTAGAGTTTCAAACACATCTATCTATATAACAGAAAACAGAGTGAAAACTAAAAATTCAAAGTGTTACTGGAAACGAACGCTTGGACCTAGAAGAGTGAAAATTGGGCAGCCAAGTGGGCTTAGTGAACTGATCATTACCACCAAGTATCATCAAGATTTGGTGAAAAAATGTTTGCTGAGATTTCAGCAAACGAGAAGTTTTTTGGAAGCTTGGCAACCCCTTTCAAACGAAAGTGTTCTTCGCCAGTCTCTGCATGGGGTACTTCAAGAGGAAACAAACCATAGAGATAGAACTTAGAACTACTTCATTTTGTCAAGTTTCACGGAGCTAGCACAAACCGTGTTTGATTTAGAGTTTCAAACACATCTATCTATATAACAGAAAACAGAGTGAAACCTAAAAATTCAAACTGTTACTGGAAACGAACGCTTGAACCTAGAAGAGTGAAAGTTGGGCAGCCAAGTGGGATTAGTGAACTGATCATTACCACCAAGTATCATCAAGATTTGGTGAAAAAATGTTTGCTGAGATTTCAGCAAACTAGTAGTTTTTTGGAAGCTTGGCAACCCCTTTCAAATGAAAGTGTTTTTCGCCAGTCTCTGCATGGGGTACTTCAAGAGGAAACAAACCATAGAGATAGAACTTAGAACTACTTCATTTGGTCAAGTTTCAAGGAGCTAGCACAAACCGTGTTTGATTTAGAATTCCAAACACAGCTATCTATGTAGGAGAAAACAGAGTGAAACCTAAAAATTCAAACTGTTACTGGAAAGGAACGCTTCATCCTAGAAGAATAAAAATTGGGCCGCCAAGTGGGATTAGTGAACTGATCATTACCACCAAGTATCATCAAGATTTGGTGAAAAAATGTTTGCTGAGATTTCAGCAAACGAGTAGTTTTTTGGAAGCTTGGCAACCCCTGTCAAATGAAAGTGTTTTTCGCCAGTCTCTGCATGGGGTACTTCAAGAGGAAACAAACCATAGAGATAGAACTTAGAACTATTTCATTTGCTCAAGTTTCAAGGAGCTAGCACAAACCGTGTTTGATTTAGAGTTTCAAACACATCTATCTATATAGCAGAAAACAGAGTGAAACCTAAAAATTCAAAGTGTTACTGGAAACGAACGCTTGAACCTAGAGGAGTGAAAATTGGGCAGCCAAGTGGGCTTAGTGAACTGATCATTACCACCAAGTATCATCAAGATTTGGTGAAAAAATGTTTGCTGAGATTTCAGCAAACTAGTAGTTTTTTGGAAGCTTGGCAACCCCTTTCAAACGAAAGTGTTCTTCGCCAGTCTCTCCATGGGGTACTTCAAGAGGAAACAAACCATAGAGAGATAGAACTTAGAACTACTTCATTTTGTCAAGTTTCACGGAGCTAGCACAAACCGTGTTTGATTTAGAGTTTCAAACACATCTATCTATATAACAGAAAACAGAGTGAAACCTAAACATTCAAAGTGTTACTGGAAACGAACGCTTGAACCTAGAAGAGTGAAAGTTGGGCAGCCAAGTGGGATTAGTGAACTGATCATTACCACCAAGTATCATCAAGATTTGGTGAAAAAATGTTTGCTGAGATTTCAGCAAACGAGAAGTTTTTTGGAAGCTTGGCAACCCCTTTCAAACGAAAGTGTTCTTCGCCAGTCTCTGCATGGGGTACTTCAAGAGGAAACAAACCATAGAGATAGAACTTAGAACTACTTCATTTTGTCAAGTTTCACGGAGCTAGCACAAACCGTGTTTGATTTAGAGTTTCAAACACATCTATCTATATAACAGAAAACAGAGTGAAACCTAAAAATTCAAACTGTTACTGGAAACGAACGCTTGAACCTAGAAGAGTGAAAGTTGGGCAGCCAAGTGGGATTAGTGAACTGATCATTACCACCAAGTATCATCAAGATTTGGTGAAAAAATGTTTGCTGAGATTTCAGCAAACTAGTAGTTTTTTGGAAGCTTGGCAACCCCTTTCAAATGAAAGTGTTTTTCGCCAGTCTCTGCATGGGGTACTTCAAGAGGAAACAAACCATAGAGATAGAACTTAGAACTACTTCATTTGGTCAAGTTTCAAGGAGCTAGCACAAACCGTGTTTGATTTAGAATTCCAAACACAGCTATCTATGTAGGAGAAAACAGAGTGAAACCTAAAAATTCAAACTGTTACTGGAAACGAACGCTTCATCCTAGAAGAATAAAAATTGGGCAGCCAAGTGGGATTAGTGAACTGATCATTACCACCAAGTATCATCAAGATTTGGTGAAAAAATGTTTGCTGAGATTTCAGCAAACTAGTAGTATTTTGGAAGCTTGGCAACCCTTTTCAAACGAAATTGTTTTTCGCCAGTCTCTGCATGGGGTACTTCAAGAGGAAACAAACCATAGAGATAGAACTTAGAACTACTTCATTTGCTCAAGTTTCAAGGAGCTAGCACAAACCGTGTTTGATTTAGAGTTTCAAACACATCTATCTATATAGCAGAAAACAGAGTGAAACCTAAAAATTCAAAGTGTTACTGGAAACGAACGCTTGAACCTAGAGGAGTGAAAATTGGGCAGCCAAGTGGGCTTAGTGAACTGATCATTACCACCAAGTATCATCAAGATTTGGTGAAAAAATGTTTGCTGAGATTTCAGCAAACTAGTAGTTTTTTGGAAGCTTGGCAACCCCTTTCAAACGAAAGTGTTCTTCGCCAGTCTCTCCTTGGGGTACTTCAAGAGGAAACAAACCATAGAGATAGAACTTAGAACTACTTCATTTTGTCAAGTTTCACGGAGCTAGCACAAACCGTGTTTGATTTAGAGTTTCAAACACATCTATCTATATAACAGAAAACAGAGTGAAACCTAAAAATTCAAAGTGTTACTGGAAACGAACGCTTGAACCTAGAAGAGTGAAAGTTGGGCAGCCAAGTGGGATTAGTGAACTGATCATTACCACCAAGTATCATCAAGATTTGGTGAAAAAATGTTTGCTGAGATTTCAGCAAACTAGTAGTTTTTTGGAAGCTTGGCAACCCCTTTCAAACGAAAGTGTTTTTCGCCAGTCTCTGCATGGGGTACTTCAAGAGGAAACAAACAATAGAGATAGAACTTAGAACTACTTCATTTTGTCAAGTTTCAAGGAGCTAGCACAAACCGTGTTTGATTTAGAGTTTCAAACACATCTATCTATATAACAGAAAACAGAGTGAAACCTAAAAATTCAAACTGTTACTGGAAACGAACGCTTGGACCTAGAAGAGTGAAAATTGGGCAGCCAAGTGGGCTTAGTGAACTGATCATTACCACCAAGTATCATCAAGATTTGGTGAAAAAATGTTTGCTGAGATTTCAGCAAACGAGAAGTTTTTTGGAAGCTTGGCAACCCCTTTCAAACGAAAGTGTTTTTCGCCAGTCTCTGCATGGGGTACTTCAAGAGGAAACAAACCATAGAGATAGAACTTAGAACTACTTCATTTTGTCAAGTTTCACGGAGCTAGCACAAACCGTGTTTGATTTAGAGTTTCAAACACATCTATCTATATAGCAGAAAACAGAGTGAAACCTAAAAATTCAAACTGTTACTGGAAACGAACGCTTGAACCTAGAAGAGTGAAAGTTGGGCAGCCAAGAGGGCTTAGTGAACTGATCATTACCAAAAAGTATCATCAAGATTTGGTGAAAAAATGTTTGCTGAGATTTCAGCAAACTAGTAGTTTTTTGGAAGCTTGGCAACCCCTTTCAAATGAAAGTGTTTTTCGCCAGTCTCTGCATGGGGTACTTCAAGAGGAAACAAACCATAGAGATAGAACTTAGAACTACTTCATTTGCTCAAGTTTCAAGGAGCTAGCACAAACCGTGTTTGATTTAGAGTTTCAAACACATCTATCTATATAGCAGAAAACAGAGTGAAACCTAAAAATTCAAAGTGTTACTGAAAACGAACGTTTGAACCTAGAAGAGTGAAAGTTGGGCAGCCAAGTGGGCTTAGTGAACTGATCATTACCACCAAGTATCATCAAGATTTGGTGAAAAAATGTTTGCTGAGATTTCAGCAAACGAGTAGTTTTTTGGAAGCTTGGCAACCCCTTTCAAACGAAAGTGTTCTTCGCCAGTCTCTGCATGGGGTACTTCAAGAGGAAACAAACCATAGAGATAGAACTTAGAACTACTTCATTTTGTCAAGTTTCACGGAGCTAGCACAAACCGTGTTTGATTTAGAGTTTCAAACACATCTATCTATATAACAGAAAACAGAGTGAAACCTAAAAATTCAAAGTGTTACTGGAAACGAACGCTTGAACCTAGAAGAGTGAAAATTGGGCAGCCAAGTGGGCTTAGTGAACTGATCATTACCACCAAGTATCATCAAGATTTGGTGAAAAAATGTTTGCTGAGATTTCAGCAAACGAGAAGTTTTTTGGAAGCTTGGCAACCCCTTTCAAACGAAAGTGTTCTTCGAAAGTCTCTGCATGGGGTACTTCAAGAGGAAACAAACCATAGAGATAGAACTTAGAACTACTTCATTTGGTCAAGTTTCAAGGAGCTAGCACAAACCGTGTTTGATTTAGAATTCCAAACACAGCTATCTATGTAGGAGAAAACAGAGTGAAACCTAAAAATTCAAACTGTTACTGGAAACGAATGCTTCAACCTAGAAGAATAAAAATTGGGCAGCCAAGTGGGATTAGTGAACTGATCATTACCACCAAGTATCATCAAGATTTGGTGAAAAAATGTTTGCTGAGATTTCAGCAAACTAGTAGTTTTTTGGAAGCTTGGCAACCCCTTTCAAACGAAAGTTTTCTTCGCCAGTCTCTGCATGGGGTACTTCAGAAAGAAACAAACCATAG
>NW_027512205.1:0-15810 GCF_048772815.1 Callospermophilus lateralis
GTTTGATTTAGGAGTTCTAAACTGCCTCTGTCAATATAGGAAGAAAACAGAGTGAAACCTATAATTTCTAACTGTTCCTGCAAACGAATGCTACAACCTAGAAGAACAAAACTTGGGCATCCACGTTTGATTGGTGTACTGATCAATACTTGAAAGAATCATGAAGATTGGATGAAAAAATATATGTTGAGATTTCAGGAGACGGTAGTTTTTTGGAAGCTTAACAACGCCTTTCATTGAAAGTGTTATTCGCCAGTCTCTGCTTAAGGCTACATCAAGAGGAAACAAACCTTAGAGAAAGAACGTAGAACTACTTTATTGTGTCAAGTTTCAAGAAGCTAGCACAAACCATGTTTGATTTAGAGTTCGAACTGCATCTGTCAATATAGGAGAAAACAGAGTGAAAACTAAAAATTCAAACTGTTTCTGCAAACGAATGCTTCAACCTAGGAGAACGGAACTTGAACATCCACGTTTTATTGGTGTACTGCTCATTACTTGAAATTATCATGAAGGTCGGAAAAAAAAATATGTTGAGATTTCAGGAGCCTGTAGTATTTTGGCAGCCTAACAACGCCTTTCATTGAATGTGTCTTTCGTCAGTCTCTGCTTAGGTCTACATCCAGAGGAAACAAAAAGTAAAAATAGAATGTAGAACTACTTTACTGTTTCAAGTTTCAAGAAGCTAGCACAAACCGTGTTTGATTTAGAGTTCGAACTACATTTGTCAATATAGGAGAAAACAGAGTGAAACCTAAAAATTCAAACTGTTACTCCAAAAGAATGCTTCAATCTAGGAGAACTAAACTTTGGCATCCAAGAGGGATTGGTGTACTGATCATTACTTGAAAGTATCATGAAGATTGGATGAAAAAATATATGTTGAGATTTCAGGAGACTCTAGTGTGTTGGAATTTTGGCAACCCCTTTCAATATAAGTGTTATTCGTCAGTCCCAGCTTTAGGATACAAGAGGAAACACACCTTAGAGATAGAACGTAGAACTACTTTATTGTGTCAAGTTTCAAGAAGCTAGCACAAACCGTGTTTGATTTAGAGTTCTAACTGCATCTGTCAATATAGGAGAAAACAGAGTGAATCCTATAATTTCTAACTGTTCCTGCAAACGAATGCTACAACCTAGAAGAACAAAACTTGGGCATCCACGTTTGATTGGTGTACTGATAAATACTTGAAAGAATCATGAAGATTGGATGAAAAAATATATGTTGAGATTTCAGGAGACGGTAGTTTTTTGGAAGCTTAACAACGCCTTTCATTGAAAGGGTTATTCGCCAGTCTCTGCTTAAGGCTACATCAAGAGGTAGCAAACCTTAGAGATAGAACGTAGAACTACTTTATTGTGTCAAGTTTCAAGAAGCTAGCACAAACCATGTTTGATTTGGAGTTCGAACTGCATCTGTCAATATAGGAGAAAAGAGAGTGAAAACTAAAAATTCAAACTGTTACTGCAAACGAATGTTTCAACATAGGAGAACGGAACTTGAACATCCACGTTTTATTGGTGTACTGCTCATTACCTGAAATTATCATGAAGGTCGGAAAAAAAAATATGTTGAGATTTCAGGAGCCTGTAGTATTTGGCAGCCTAACAACGCCTTTCATTGAATGTGTCTTTCGTCAGTCTCTGCTTAGGTCTACATCCAGAGGAAACAAAAAGTAAAAATAGAATGTAGAACTACTTTACTGTTTCAAGTTTCAAGAAGCTAGCACAAACCGTGTTTGATTTAGAGTTCGAACTACATTTGTCAATATAGGAGAAAACAGAGTGAAACCTAAAAATTCAAACTGTTACTCCAAAAGAATGCTTCAATCTAGGAGAACTAAACTTTGGCATCCAAGTGGGATTGGTGTACTGATCATTACTTGAAAGTATCATGAAGATTGGATGAAAAAATATATGTTGAGATTTCAGGAGACTCTAGTGTGTTGGAATTTTGGCAACCCCTTTCATTATAAGTGTTATTCGTCAGTCCCAGCTTTAGGATACAAGAGGAAACACACCTTAGAGATAGAACGTAGAACTACTTTATTGTGTCAAGTTTCAAGAAGCTAGCACAAACCGTGTTTGATTTAGAGTTCTAACTGCATCTGTCAATATAGGAGAAAACAGAGTGAATCCTATAATTTCTAACTGTTCCTGCAAACGAATGCTACAACCTAGAAGAACAAAACTTGGGCATCCACGTTTGATTGGTGTACTGATCAATACTTGAAAGAATCATGAAGATTGGATGAAAAATATAAGTTGAGATTTCAGGAGACGGTAGTTTTTTGGAAGCTTAACAACGCCTTTCATTGAAAGTGTTATTCGCCAGTCTCTGCTTAAGGCTACATCAAGAGGAAACAAACCTTAGAGATAGAACATAGAACTACTTTATTGTGTCAAGTTTCAAGAAGCTAGCACAAACCATGTTTGATTTAGAGTTCGAACTGCATCTGTCAATATAGGAGAAAACAGAGTGAAAACTAAAAATTCAAACTGTTCCTGCAAACGAATGTTTCAACCTAGGAGAACGGAACTTGAACATCCACGTTTTATTGGTGTACTGCTCATTACTTGAAATTATCATGAAGGTCGGAAAAAAAAATATGTTGAGATTTCAGGAGCCTGTAGTATTTTGGCAGCCTAACAACGCCTTTCATTGAATGTGTCTTTCGTCAGTCTCTGCTTGGTGTACATCCAGAGGAAACAAAAAGTAAAAATAGAATGTAGAACTACTTTACTGTTTCAAGTTTCAAGAAGCTAGCACAAACGGTGTTTGATTTAGAGTTCGAACTACATTTGTCAATATAGGAGAAAACAGAGTGAAACCTACAAATTCAAACTGTTACTCCAAAAGAATGCTTCAATCTAAAAGAACTAAACTTTGGCATCCAAGTGGGATTGGTGTACTGATCATTACTTGAAAGTATCATGAAGATTGGATGAAAAAATATATGTTGAGATTTCAGGAGACTCTAGTGTGTTGGAAGTTTGGCAACCCCTTTCAATATAAGTGTTATTCGCCAGTCCCAGCTTTAGGATACAAGAGGAAACAAACCTTAGAGATAGAACGTAGAACTACTTTATTGTGTCAAGTTTCAAGAAGCTAGCACAAACCGTGTTTGATTTAGAGTTCTAACTGCATCTGTCAATATAGGAGAAAAGAGAGTGAAACCTATAATTTCTAACTGTTCCTGCAAACGAATGCTACAACCTCGAAGAACAAAACTTGGGCATCCACGTTTGATTGGTGTACTGATCAATACTTGAAAGAATCATGAAGATTGGATGAGAAAATATATGTTGAGATTTCAGGAGACGGTAGTTTTTTGGAAGTTTAACAACGCCTTTCATTGAAAGTGTTATTCGCCAGTCTCTGCTTAAGGCTACATCAAGAGGAAACAAACCTTAGGGATAGAACGTAGAACTACTTTATTGTGTGAAGTTTCAAGAAGCTAGCACAAACCATGTTTGATTTAGAGTTCGAACTGCATCTGTCAATATAGGAGAAAACAGAGTGAAAACTAAAAATTCAAACTGTTACTGCAAACGAATGCTTCAACCTAGGAGAACGAAACTTGAACATCCACGTTTTATTGGTGTACTGCTGATTACTTGAACTTATCATGAAGGTCGGAAAAAAAAATGTAGAAATTTCAGGAGACTGTAGTATTTTGGCAGCCTAACAACGCCTTTCATTGAATGTGTCTGTCGTCAGTCTCTGCTTAGGTCTAAATCCAGAGGAAACAAAAAATAAAAATAGAATGTAGAACTACTTTACTGTTTCAAGTTTCAAGAAGCTGGCACAAACCGTGTTTGATTTAGAGTTCGAACTACATTTGTCAATATAGGAGAAAACAGAGTGAAACCTAAAAATTCAAACTGTTACTCCAAAAGAATGCTTCAATCTAGGAGAACTAAACTTTGGCATCCAAGTGGGATTGGTGTACTGATCATTACTTGAAAGTATCATGAAGTTTGGATGAAAAAATATATGTTGAGATTTCACGAGACTCTAGTGTGTTGGAAGTTTGGCAACCCCTTTCAGTATAAGTGTTATTCGCCAGTGCCAGCTTTAGGATACAAGAGGAAAAAAACCTTAGCGATAGAACGTAGAACTACTTTATTGTGTCAAGTTTCAAGAAGCTAGCACAAACCGTGTTTGATTTAGAGTTCTAACTGCATCTGTCAATATAGGAGAAAACAGAGTGAAACCTATAATTTCTAACTGTTCCTGCAAACGAATGCTACAACCTAGAAGAACAAAACTTGGGCATCCACGTTTGATTGGTGTACTGATCAATACTTGAAAGAATCATGAAGATTGGATGAAAAAATGTATGTTGAGATTTCAGGAGACGGTAGTTTTTTGGAAGCTTAACAACGCCTTTCATTGAAAGTGTTATTCGACAGTCTCTGCTTAAGGCTACATCAAGAGGAATCAAACCTTAGAGATAGAACGTAGAACTACTTTATTGTGTCAAGTTTCAAGAAGCTAGCACAAACCATGTTTGATTTAGAGTTCGAACTGCATCTGTCAATATAGGAGAAAACAGAGTGAAAACTAAAAATTCAAACTGTTACTTCAAACGAATGCTTCAACCTAGGAGAAAGAAACTTGAACATCCACGTTTTATTGGTATACTGCTGATTACTTGAAATTATCATGAAGGTCGGAAAAAAAAATATGTAGAGATTTCAGGAGACTGTAGTATTTTGGCAGCCTAACAACGCCTTTCATTGAATGTGTCTTTCGTCAGTCTCTGCTTAGGTCTACATCCAGAGGAAACAAAAAATAAAAATAGAATGTAGAACTACTTTACTGTTTCAAGTTTCAAGAAGCTAGCACAAACCGTGTTTGATTTAGAGTTCGAACTACATTGTCAATATAGGAGAAAACAGAGTGAAACCTAAAAATTCAAACTGTTACTCCAAAAGAATGCTTCAATCTAGGAGAACTAAACTTTGGCATCCAAGTGGGATTGGTGTACTGATCATTACCTGAAAGTATCATGAAGATTGGATGAAAAAATATATGTTGAGTTTTCACGAGACTCTAGTGTGTTGGAAGTTTGGCAACCCCTTTCAGTATAAGTGTTATTCGCCAGTCCCAGGTTTGGGATACAAGAGGAAACAAACCTTAGTGATAGAACGTAGAAGTACTTTATTGTGTCAAGTTTCAAGAAGTTAGCACAAACCGTGTTTGATTTAGAGTTCTAACTGCATCTGTCAATATAGGAGAAAACAGAGTGAAACCTATAATTTCTAACTGTTCCTGCAAACGAATGCTACAACCTAGAAGAACAAAACTTGGGCATCCACGTTTGATTGGTGTACTGATCAATACTTGAAAGAATCATGATGATTGGATGAAAAATATTTGTTGAGATTTCAGGAGACCGTAGTTTTTTGGAAGCTTAACAACGCCTTTCATTGAGAGTGTTATTCGCCGGTCTCTGCTTAAGGCTACATCAAGAGGAAACAAACCTTAGAGATAGAATGTAGAACTACTTTATTGTGTCAAGTTTCAAGAAGCTAGCACAAAACATGTTTGATTTAGAATTCGAACTGCATCTGTCAATATAGGAGAAAACAGAGTGAAAACTAAAAATTCAAACTGTTACTGCAAACGAATGCTTCAACCTAGGAGAACGAAACTTGAACATCCTCGTTTTATTGGTGTACTGCTCATTATTTGAAATTATCATGAAGGTTGGAAAAAAAAATATGTTGAGATTTCAGGAGACTGTAGTATTTTGGCAGCCTAACAACGCCTTTCATTGAATGTGTCTTTCGTCAGTATCTGCTTAGGTCTACATCCAGAGGAAACAAAAAATAAAAATAGAATGTAGAACTACTTTACTGTTTCAAGTTTCAAGAAACTAGCACAAACCCTGATAGATTTAGAGTTCGTACTACATTTGTCAATATAGGAGAAAACAGAGTGAAACCTAAAAATTCAAACTGTTACTCCAAAAGAATGCTTCAATCTAGGAGAACTAAACTTTGACATCCAAGTGGGATTGGTGTACTGCTCATTACTTGAAAGTATCATGAAGATTGGATGAAAAAATATATGTTGAGATTTCAGGAGACTCTAGTGTGTTGGAAGTTTGGCAACCCCTTTCAGTATAAGTGTTATTCGCCAGTCCCAGCTTTAGGATACAAGAGGAAACAAACCTTAGCGATAGAACGTAGAACTACTTTATTGTGTCAAGTTTCAAGAAGCTAGCACAAACCGTGTTTGATTTAGAGTTCTAACTGCATCTGTCAATATAGGAGAAAACAGAGTGAAACCTATAATTTCTAACTGTTCCTGCAAACGAATGCTACAACCTTGAAGAACAAAACTTGGGCATCCACGTTTGATTGGTGTACTGATCAATACTTGAAAGAATCATAAAGATTGGATGAAAAAGTATATGTTGAGATTTCAGGAGACAGTAGTTTTTTGGAAGCTTAACAACGCCTTTCATTGAAAGTGTTATTCGCCAGTCTCTGCTTAAGGCTACATCAAGAGGAAACAAACCTTAGAGATAGAACGTAGATCTACTTTATTGTGTCAAGTTTCAAGAAGCTAGCACAAACCATGTTTGATTTAGAGTTCGAACTGCATCTGTCAATATAGGAGAAAACAGAGTGAAAACTAAAAATTCAAACTGTTACTGCAAACGAATGCTTCAACCTAGGAGAACGGAACTTGAACATCCACGTTTTATTGGTGTACTGCTCATTACTTGAAATTATCATGAAGATCGGAAAAAAAAATATGTTGAGATTTCAGGAGCCTGTAGTATTTTGGCAGCCTAACAACGCCTTTCATTGAATGTGTCTTTCGTCAGTCTCTGCTTAGGTCTACATCCAGAGGAAACAAAAAATAAAACTAGAATGTAGAACTACTTTACTGTTTCAAGTTTCAAGAAGCTAGCACAAACCGTGTTTGATTTAGAGTTCGAACGACATTTGTCAATATAGGAGAAAACAGAGTGAAACCTAAAAATTCAAACTGTTACTCCAAAAGAATGCTTCAATCTAGGAGAACTAAACTTTGGCATCCAAGTGGGATTGGTGTACTGATCATTACTTGAAAGTATCATGAAGATTGGATGAAAAAATATATGTTGAGATTTCACGAGACTCTAGTGTGTTGGAAGTTTGGCAACCCCTTTCAGTCTAAGTGTTATTCTCCAGTCCCAGCTTTAGGATACAAGAGGAAACAAACCTTAGCGATAGAACGTAGACCTACTTTATTGTGTCAAGTTTCAAGAAGCTAGCACAAACCGTGTTTGATTTAGAGTTCTAACTGCATCTGTCAATATAGGAGAAAACAGAGTGAAAACTAAAAATTCAAACTGTTACTGCAAACGAATGCTTCAAACTAGGAGAACGGAACTTGAACATCCACGTTTTATTGGTGTACTGCTCATTACTTGAAATTATCATGAAGGTCGGAAAAAAAAATATATTGAGATTTCAGGAGGCTGTAGTATTTTGGCAGCCTAACAACGCCTTTCATTGAATGTGTCTTTCGTCAGTCTCTGCTTTGGGCTACATCCAGAGGAAACAAAAAATAAAAAAAGAATGTAGAACTACTTTACTGTTTCAAGTTTCAAGAAGCTAGCACAAACCGTGTTTGATTTAGAGTTCGAACTACATTTGTCAATATAGGAGAAAACAGAGTGAAACCTAAAAATTCAAACTGTTACTCCAAAAGAATGCTTCAATCTAGGAGAACTAAACTTTGGCATCCAAGTGGGATTGGTGTACTGATCATTACTTGAAAGTATCAAGAAGTTTGGATGAAAAAATGTATGTTGAGATTTCAGGAGACTCTAGTGTGTTGAAAGTTTGGCAACCCCTTTCAGTATAAGTGTTATTCGCCAGTCCCAGCTTTAGGATACAAGAGGAAACAAACCTTAGAGATAGAACGTAGAACTACTTTACTGTGTCAAGTTTCAAGAAGCTAGCACAAACCGTGTTTGATTTAGAGTTCTAACTGCATCTGTCAATATAGGAGAAAACAGAGTGAAACCTATAATTTCTAACTGTTCCTGCAAACGAATGCTACAACCTAGAAGAACAAAACTTGGGCATCCACGTTTGATTGGTGTACTGATCAATACTTGAAAGAATCATGAAGATTGGATGAAAAAATATATGTTGAGATTTCAGGAGATGGTAGTTTTTTGGAAGCTTAACAACGCCTTTCATTGAAAGTGTTATTCGCCGGTCTCTGCTTAAGGCTACATCAAGAGGAAACAAAACTTAGAGATAGAACGTAGATCTACTTTATTGTGTAAAGTTTCAAGAAGCTAGCACAAACCATGTTTGATTTGGAGTTCGAACTGCATCTGTCAATATAGGAGAAAACAGAGTGAAAACTAAAAATTCAAACTGTTACTGCAAACGAATGCTTCAACCTAGGAGAACGGAACTTGAACATCAACGTTTTATTGGTGTACTGCTCATTACTTGAAATTATCATGAAGATCGGAAAAAAAAAATATGTTGAGATTTCAGGAGACTGTAGTATTTTGGCAGCCTAACAACGCCTTTCATTGAATGTGTCTTTCGTCAGTCTCTGCTTAGGTCTATATCCAGAAGAAACAAAAAATAAAAATAGAATGTAGAACTACTTTACTGTTTCAAGTTTCAAGAAGCTAGCAAAAACCGTGTTTGATTTAGAGTTCGAACTATATTTGTCAATATAGGAGAAAACAGAGTGAAACCAAAAATTCAAACTGTTACTCCTAAAGAATGCTTCAATCTAGGAGAACTAAACTTTGGCATCCAAGTGGGATTGGTGTACTGATCATTACTTGAAAGTATCATGAAGATTGGATGAGAAAATATATGTTGAGATTTCAGGAGACTCTAGTGTGTTGGAAGTTTGGCAACCCCTTTCAGTATAAGTGTTATTCGCCAGTCCCAGCTTTAGGATACAAGAGGAAACAAACCTTAGAGATAGAACGTAGAACTACTTTACTGTGTCAAGTTTCAAGAAGCTAGCAAAACTGTGTTTGATTTAGAGTTCTAACTGCATCTCTCAATATAGGTGAAAACATAGTGAAACCTATAATTTCTAACTGTTCCTGCAAAAGAATGCTACAAACTAGAAGAACAAAACTTCAGCATCCACGTTTGATTGGTGTACTGATCAATACTTGAAAGAATCATGATGATTGGATGAAAAAATATATGTTGAGATTTCACGAGACTCTAGTGTGATGGAAGTTTGGCAACCCCTTTCAGTCTAAGTGTTATTCTCCAGTCCCAGCTTTAGGATACAAGAGGAAACAAACCTTAGCGATAGAACGTAGAACTACTTTATTGTGTCAAGTTTCAAGAAGCTAGCACAAACCGTGTTTGATTTAGAGTTCTAACTGCATCTGTCAATATAGGAGAAAACAGAGTGAAAACTAAAAATTCAAACTGTTACTGCAAACGAATGCTTCAAACTAGGAGAACGGAACTTGAACATCCACGTTTTATTGGTGTACTGCTCATTACATGAAATTATCATGAAGGTCGGAAAAAAAAATATATTGAGATTTCAGGAGGCTGTAGTATTTTGGCAGCCTAACAACGCCTTTCATTGAATGTGTCTTTCGTCAGTCTCTGCTTTGGTCTACATCCAGAGGAAACAAAAAATAAAAAAAGAATGTAGAACTACTTTACTGTTTCAAGTTTCAAGAAGCTAGCACAAACCGTGTTTGATTTAGAGTTCGAACTACATTTGTCAATATAGGAGAAAACAGAGTGAAACCTAAAAATTCAAACTGTTACTCCAAAAGAATGCTTCAATCTAGGAGAACTAAACTTTGGCATCCAAGTGGGATTGGTGTACTGATCATTACTTGAAAGTATCAAGAAGATTGGATGAAAAAATGTATGTTGAGATTACAGGAGACTCTAGTGTGTTGAAAGTTTGGCAACCCCTTTCAGTATAAGTGTTATTCGCCAGTCCCAGCTTTAGGATACAAGAGGAAACAAACCTTAGAGATAGAACGTAGAACTACTTTACTGTGTCAAGTTTCAAGAAGCTAGCACAAACCGTGTTTGATTTAGAGTTCTAACTGCATCTGTCAATATAGGAGAAAACAGAGTGAAACCTATAATTTCTAACTGTTCCTGCAAACGAATGCTACAACCTAGAAGAACAAAACTTGGGCATCCACGTTTGATTGGTGTACTGATCAATACTTGAAAGAATCATGAAGATTGGATGAAAAAATATATTTTGAGATTTCAGGAGACGGTAATTTTTTGGAAGCTTAACAACGCCTTTCATTGAAAGTGTTATTCGCCGGTCTCTGCTTAAGGCTACATCAAGAGGAAACAAAACTTAGAGATAGAACGTAGATCTACTTTATTGTGTCAAGTTTCAAGAAGCTAGCACAAACCATGTTTGATTTGGAGTTCGAACTGCATCTGTCAATATAGGAGAAAACAGAGTGAAAACTAAAAATTCAAACTGTTACTGCAAACGAATTCTTCAACCTAGGAGAACGAAACTTGAACATCCACGTTTTATTGGTGTACTGCTCTTTACTTGAAATTATCATGAAGGTCGGAAAAAAAATATGTTGAGATTTCAGGAGACTGTAGTATTTTGGCAGCCTAACAACGCCTTTCATTGAATGTGTCTTCGTCAGTCTCTGCTTAGGTCTACATCCAGAGGAAACAAAGAATAAAAATAGAATGTAGAACTACTTTACGGTTTCAAGTTTCAAGAAGCTAGCAAAAACAGTGTTTGATTTAGAGTTCGAAATACATTTGTCAATATAGGAGAAAACAGAGTGAACCCTAAAAATTCAAACTGTTACTCAAAAAGAATGCTTCAATCTAGGAGAACTAAACTTTGGCATCCAAGTGGGATTGGTGTACTGATCATTACTTGAAAGTATCATGAAGATTGGATGAAAAAATGTATGTTGAGATTTCAGGAGCCTCTAGTGTGTTGGAAGTTTGGCAACCCCTTTCAGTATAAGTGTTATTCGCCAGTCCCAGCTTTGGGATACAAGAGGAAACAAACCTTAGTGACAGAACGTAGAAGTACTTTATTGTGTCAAGTTTCAAGAAGCTAGCACAAACCGTGTTTGATTTAGAGTTCTAACTGCATCTGTCAATATAAAAGAAAACAGAGTGAAACCTATAATTTCTAACTGTTCCTGCAAACGAATGCTACAACCTAGAAGAACAAAACTTGGGCATCCACGTTTGATTGGTGTACTGATCAATACTTGAAAGAATCATGAAGATTGGATGAAAAAATATATGTTGAGATTTCAGGAGACCGTAGTTTTTTGGAAGCTTAACAACGCCTTTCATTGAGAGTGTTATTCGCCAGTCTCTGCTTAAGGCTACATCAAGAGGAAACAAACCTTAGAGATAGAACGTAGAACTACTTTATTGTGTCAAGTTTCAAGAAGCTAGCACAAACCATGTTTGATTTAGAATTCGAACTGCATCTGTCAATATAGGAGAAAACAGAGTGAAAACTAAAAATTCAAACTGTTACTGCAAACGAATGCTTCAACCTAGGAGAACGAAACTTGAACATCCACGATTTATTGGTGTACTGCTCATTACTTGAAATTATCATGAAGGTCGGAAAAAAAATATGTTGAGATTTCAGGAGACTGTAGTATTTTGGCAGCCTAACAACGCCTTTCATTGAATGTGTCTTTCGTCAGTCTCTGCTTAGGTCTACATCCAGAGGAAACAAAGAATAAAAATAGAATGTAGAACTACTTTACTGTTTCAAGTTTCAAGAAGCTAGCACAAACCGTGTTTGATTTAGAGTTCGAAATACATTTGTCAATATAGGAGAAAACAGAGTGAACCCTAAAAATTCAAACTGTTACTCAAAAAGAATGCTTCAATCTAGGAGAACTAAACTTTGGCATCCAAGTGGGATTGGTGTACTGATCATTACTTGAAAGTATCATGAAGATTGGATGAAAAAATATATGTTGAGATTTCAGGAGACTCTAGTGTGTTGGAAGTTTGGCAACCCCTTTCAGTATAAGTGTTATTCACCAACCCCAGCTTTAGGATACAAGAGGAAACAAACCTTAGAGATAGAACGTAGAACTACTTTATTGTGTCAAGTTTCAAGAAGGTAGCACAAACCATATTTGATTTAGATTTCGAACTGCATCTGTCAATATAGGAGAAAACAGAGTGAAACCTATAATTTCTAACTGTTCCTGCAAACTAATGCAACAACCTAGAAGAAAAAAACTTGGGCATCCACGTTTGATTGGTGTACTGATCAATACTTGAAAGAATCATGAAGATTGGATGAAAAAATGTATGTTGAGATTTCAGGAGATGGTAGTTTTTTGGAACCTTAACAATGCCTTTCATTGAAAGTGTTATTCGCCAGTCTCTGCTTAAGGCTACATCAAGAGGAAACAAACCTTAGAGATAGAACGTAGAACTACTTTATTGTGTCAAGTTTCAAGAAGCTAGCACAAACCATGTTTGATTTAGAGTTCGAACTGCATCTGTCAATATAGGAGAAAACAGAGTGAAAACTTAAAATTAAAACTGTTACTTCAAACGAATGCTTCAATCTAGGAGAATGGAACTTGAATATCCAAGTTTTATTGGTGTACTGCTCATTACTTGAAAATATCATGAAGGTCGGAAAAAAAAATATGTTGAGATTTCAGGAGCCTGTAGTATTTTGGCAGCCTAACAACGCCTTTCATTGAATGTGTCTTTCGTCAGTCTCTGCTTAGGTCTACATCCAGAGGAAACAAAAAATAAAAATAGAATGTAGAACTACTTTACTGTTTCAAGTTTCAAGAAACTAGCACAAACCCTGTTTGATTTAGAGTTCATACTACATTTGTCAATATAGGAGAAAAAGAGAGTGAAACCTAAAAATTTCAAACTGTTACTCCAAAAGAATGCTTCAATCTAGGAGAACTAAACTTTGGCATCCAAGTGGGATTGGTGTACTGATCATTACTTGAAAGTATCATGAAGATTGGATGAAAAAATGTATGTTGAGATTTCAGGAGACTCTAGTGTGTTGGAAGTTTGGCAACCCCTTTCAGTATAAGTGTTATTCGCCAGTCCCAGCTTTGGGATACAAGAGGAAACAAACCTTAGTGATAGAACGTAGAAGTACTTTATTGTGTCAAGTTTCAAGAAGCTAGCACAAACCGTGTTTGATTTAGAGTTCTAACTGCATCTGTCAATATAGGAGAAAACAGAGTGAAACCTATAATTTCTAACTGTTCCTGCAAACGAATGCTACAACCTAGAAGAACAAAACTTGGGCATCCACGTTTGATTGGTGTACTGATCAATACTTGAAAGAATCATGAAGATTGGATGAAAAAATATATGTTGAGATTTCAGGAGACCGTAGTTTTTTGGATGCTTAACAACGCCTTTCATTGAGAGTGTTATTCGCCGGTCTCTGCTTAAGGCTACATCAAGAGGAAACAAACCTTAGAGATAGAACGTAGAACTACTTTATTGTGTCAAGTTTCAAGAAGCTAGCACAAACCATGTTTGATTTAGAATTCGAACTGCATCTGTCAATATAGGAGAAAACAGAGTGAAAACTAAAAATTCAAACTGTTACTGCAAACGAATGCTTCAACCTAGGAGAACGAAACTTGAACATCCTCGTTTTATTGGTGTACTGCTCATTATTTGAAATTATCATGAAGGTTGGAAAAAAAAATATGTTGAGATTTCAGGAGACTGTAGTATTTTGGCAGCCTAACAACGCCTTTCATTGAATGTGTCTTTCGTCAGTCTCTGCTTAGGTCTACATCCAGAGGAAACAAAAAATAAAAATGGAATGTAGAACTACTTTACTGTTTCAAGTTTCAAGAAACTAGCACAAACCCTGTTTGATTTAGAGTTCGTACTACATTTGTCAATATAGGAGAAAACAGAGTGAAACCTAAAAATTCAAACTGTTACTCCAAAAGAATGCTTCAATCTAGGAGAACTAAACTTTGGCATCCAAGTGGGATTGGTGTACTGATCATTACTTGAAAGTATCATGAAGATTGGATGAAAAAATATATGTTGAGATTTCAGGAGACTCTAGTGTATTGGAAGTTTGGCAACCTTTTTCAGTATAAGTGTTATTCGCCAGACCCAGCTTTAGGATACAAGAGGAAACAAACCTTAGAGATAGAACGTAGAACTACTTTATTGTGTCAAGTTTCAAGAAGCTAGCACAAACCGTGTTTGATTTAGAGTTCTAACTGCATCTGTCAATATAGGAGAAAACAGAGTGAAACCTATAATTTCTAACTGTTCCTGCAAACGAATGCTACAACCTAGAAGAAAAAATCTTGGGCATCCACGTTTGATTGGTGTACTGATCAATACTTGAAAGAATCATGAAGATTGGATGAAAAAATGTATGTTGAGATTTCAGGAGACGGTAGTTTTTTGGAAGCATAACAACGCCTTTCATTGAAAGTGTTATTCGCCAGTCTCTGCTTAAGGCTACATCAAGAGGAAGCAAACCTTAGAGATAGAACGTAGAACTACTTTATTGTGTCAAGTTTCAAGAAGGTAGCACAAACCATGTTTGATTTAGAGTTCGAACTGCATCTGTCAATATAGGAGAAAACAGAGTGAAAACTTAAAATTAAAACTGTTACTGCAAACGAATGCTTCAATCTAGGAGAACGGAACTTGAATATCCAAGTTTTATTGGTGTACTGCTCATTACTTGAAATTATCATGAAGGTCGGAAAAAAAAATATGTTGAGATTTCAGGAGCCTGTAGTATTTTGGCAGCCTAACAACGCCTTTCATTGAATGTGTCTTTCGTCAGTCTCTGCTTAGGTCTACATCCAGATGAAACAAAAAATAAAAATAGATTGTAGAACTACTTTACTGTTTCAAGTTTCAAGAAACTAGCACAAACCCTGTTTGATTTAGAGTTCGTACTACATTTGTCAATATAGGAGAAAACAGAGTGAAACCTAAAAATTCAAACTGTTACTCCAAAAGAATGCTTCAATCTAGGAGAATTAAGCTTTGGCATCCAAGTGGGATTGGTGTACTGATCATTACTTGAAAGTATCATGAAGATTGGATGAAAAAATGTGTTGAGATTTCACGAGACTCTAGTGTGTTTGAAGTTTGGCAACCCCTTTCAGTATAAGTGTTATTCGCCAGTCCCAGCTTTAGGATACAAGAGGAAACAAACCTTAGAGATAGAACGAGGAACTACTTTACTGTGTCAAGTTTCAAAAAGCTAGCACAAACCGTGTTTGATATAGAGTTCTAACTGCATCTGTCAATATAGGAGAAAACAGAGTGAAACCCATAATTTCTAACTGTTCCTGCAAACGAATGCTACAACCTAGAAGAACAAAACTTGGGCATCCACGTTTGATTGGTGTACTGATGAATACTTGAAAGAATCATGAAGATTGGATGAAAAAATATATGTTGAGATTTCAGGAGACGGTAGTTTTTTGGAAGCTTAACAACGCCTTTCATTGAAAGTGTTATTCGCCAGTCTCTACTTAAGGCTACATCAAGAGGAAACAAACCTTAGAGATAGAACGTAGGACTACTTTACTGTGGCAAGTTTCTAGAAGCTAGCTCAAACCATGTTTGATTTAGAGTTCGAACTGCATCTGTCAATAAAGGAGAAAACAGAGTGAAAACTAAAAATTCAAACTGTTACTGCAAACGAATGCTTCAACCTAGGAGAACGAAACTTGAACATCCACGTTTTATTGGTGTACTGCTCATTACTTGAAATTATCATGAAGGTCGGAAAAAAAATATGTTGAGATTTCA